>NC_056750.1:703118042-703159487 GCF_019279795.1 Protopterus annectens | reverse complement strand
TATTTCATAGGCTGAAAAAAACCTGATCAGTGCACCATCAAGTAAACAAGTCCAGAAACCATACCATCTCACAGCCTGTAAAACAATATTAAAGGCTGAAATGCATCTACCACCAAGACTGTCAATAGCCGACATTAGTATTTACATCACGTAGTATTATGCAAAACTATGAAATAAAGCAATGTCATTACTGGTAATGCCATGTGGAGTATTAGTAAATTATGTAGATGGATCACTACATAGAATGCTATACCAGATATAGCCACATTTTCCAGTTTAGGTCGACATTTACCTAATGGAAGGGCACTTGTGCAGTCATGAACCTAGTCAAAGTGGCAAGTCTTAAAACACAAACACACAATCCCTAAAGGCATACTTTAGAGGTATGCATAGATATCCATTTCAACCACAATTTATGAGGCAAAGTTCTTACAGAGCAAGTCCATTAGTCTATTTGATTGTTAGAATTAACTTTATTCACAGTGGTGGTTCACAAACTTTATTCACAGTGGTGGTTCACAAACTTTATTCACAGTGGTGGTTCACAAACTTTATTCACAGTGGTGGTTCACAAACTTTATTCACAGTGGTGGTTCACAAACTTTATTCACAGTGGTGGTTCACAAACTTTATTCAGTGTCAAGGTAACTGAGCATAAGTTACTAGCAGTGCAAGCAGCACGGAACAAAGTTTAGTACTAATGGCCATGACCCCTCCCCATCACCACCCCTACTCCTTGATCAATTCAACTAGCAAAATGCCATTTCTGCTTATTTGTTCTACAAGGCCCTTTGTCACTGCAATTCTGTTACTCCTATCCAACCCCTTATGTGATCATTGAAGCTATTACTGGTTGTGCATCTGTGAAGCTCTAGCCCATCACACCCTTATCCTATAGAGGTATACTACCCTGTAGCAAATATCATATCTGTTTATACCTTTTAAATAAAGGGTGCCTTGCAAAAAAGTGAGTTTAGTTCTATGTACATTTAACTGGAGAATGTTTCTAGTGCATCTTCCGAACAAAAGGAAGAGTTGTATCATGAGATGTTTAATGCGTACAGCCTTGGTTTATGGGAACAGGCCTGGTCACTGAAGGTAGTTATGGTGAACATGAAGGGATCACTTAACTAATCAACCAAGATAGTATACACATGAGATCAGGGAGTGCAACAGGCTTTGCGATTGCTCACTGCAAAAATGTTAATTCTGCTGTTAGATACATTTTAGTTTGCTAGCTCACAAGAAATACACTCATACATGGCATCACAGATTTCTTTCTGCCAGAATTTAACATTTGTTTACTGGGAAAGTCTGACTGGATCAGGAACCCATTTCAGACACCGGAGGAGAAAAGCTCCAAATAATGCATGAACATCAAGACAATCTACAAGATATAGGTATCGAAGCACACAACTGAATACTAAATAAGTACAGATAGGTAGATGCAATAAAATTATAGAATGGTTGTAAGGATGACAGAAGTATTAAATCCTGCTAAAAAACTATAACTAGCAGCAGTTACAGTTCCTTACATGCACTCAAGATTTGCTACCAAATGCCACAATGTACCAGCTACTAGAAATTTCTAGACCTAAACAGCACCATCTGGACGGGCCACTTCCAAGTGAGTCATTAAGATGCAAACAGTGCAGCTGTACATTACTGTCAAATAAAATTAACTGCCACATCACTTACAAGTTGAGCACCTTCATCCTATAAAACGGACTTCAACTGAAGCCAATTTCATGGGATAAAAAGCACTCAAAACTTTGTCATTGATGCAGCCTGGTAAATAAATTCGAACTATTAAAACAAAAAACAAGAGTCACAGCTCAATTAAATTAGTAAGCGCTTTCGTTCACTAATGCAGCCTGCCAGAGTCATAGTATTTCAATTGCAGCTGTGTATACCAAACAGATCTAAAGTAGCAAGCCTGACAAGCTAAAAACATGCTCAGATGATTCAAGCATTTTGCCACATTTAAACATTTTTCATTTTACTTCAAGGAAGGAAACAAGGGTGCATATATTAAGTATGAGTTACCTACCTTTGCCTTTGGTACGTGTCCTTTGAGAGTTTTGGTCTTCAGTCCTGGGGTCCTTTTGCTGCCATTTAGTCGTGAAAAATTAGTTACCCAACCATCTTTTAAAATGCCACCACCAAGTCAAATTCAGCTTTGTTGTAGCCATCACCATACAACTACAGAAAAGATGCATGCCAGCCTCTAGGTCAAACACATTAGAAACAGTATAAAATGCTACATGAATGCAAACGGAAAATAAACTGTCTGCGGTGACCCAAAAAATATGCACTTTGGTCCAGAATATAAAAAGATCAGATATTGTGCTAGTGAGCCATCACATGACTAAAAATTGGACTGTTATGTTCATCTAAACAATTCAATTGCAGCTACCTACTGCCAGGTACACTAGCTTTTATCCTATGCCAATAAAACCCAAAGTCAGCACCTCCCTACTTAATTGTAGAAGTCACAGAATTTAACTGATAAATTGCTAGACTGCAAGCTTATATTTTACATTGCTAGAGTCTGTATAACAATGCAGATTTTCAGCTAGTGACCAATGCATACCAAGTCAAATGACATTTGAAATTGAAAGCAACCTTAACTGTGCAGATACAAGTCCATTATCAGAAGGGTTAAACCACATGACAAGGTTACGACAGACCTATACACTGAAAGTTAAATCCATTTCTGTTCCTGAAGTGATTCTCTAGTAAAAGCTCAGATAATGTCACTAATAAAATCACTGAAGTGTCAAAATGTTTGAAAAGCTCCTTACCTTTTGGAAGATCTTCAACCCCAGGATTCTTTCACCTGCAAAAGGAACCAATTCACAATATCAGAGCTTACTGTACAATTTAAGAAAGTTTCCTACCTTTGGTGATCTTCAATCCTGGGGTCACAGCCAGAAAAGGGACTTACCCATACTTCAGCCATTGAGATTTCAAGTTGCTCATGTAGACAAACTTCATAGTACAAATTGCCAAATGCACTACCAACTCAGCATGTCTAGCCAAATGCACTACCGACCTCTGCATGTCTAGCCAAATGCACTACCGACTTCAGCATGTCTAGCCAAATGCACTACCGACTTCAGCATGTCTAGCCAAATGCAGCCAACATGAAGATGCATTTAAACCTCAGCAATTTACAGTGATATTAATCTACTTGAATCTGAAGCAGTTTTGCCCATTCCAAAAACTAATCAATTCCTGTTGCAGTACAAGTAGAATCAAAATGCATGGTGATGGATTCACATGAATTAAACACAAGAAAGTATTATCTCCTACCTTTGATGACTTCAACCCCAGGACCCTTTATATTGCTTGTAGGTCATTGAGTCTATAGACAGAAATGAAACAGAGTTACTGCTTTGCAATAACAGTAGTGTGATTCAGCCATTTTTCTAGAGTAGAAGGATATAGCTGCTCATTCCTGCCATGTGCTTGCAATCTAACTCCACTTATTGTTTATTTATACTAGCAGCTATGAATAGATGTGGAGCACATCTGATTATAGCTGCTGATGCGGAGCACATCAGGAGAAAGGCAATTGGGGAAAATGCAAAAATCGCTGTTTGTGCAGACATCTGCAACAAACCAGGGAACCAATACACAGAACAATTCAGGTTAGGGCAAGGACACACCAGAACTTGATGAACCAGGTTAAACTTGGTTTTACCACTTGTCAAAAGTAACCAACAGGTTTCTCATTCCAAAAGACTTCAGGAATAATCACTTGAGTTCAGTAACACCTCTAAATATACCTCCTAAAAACATGGGAAGAAAAAAAACACCCAATACAAATAAATTCATGTTTAAAGTAAAAATCACAAAACCAATTGACATACATGTGAAAAAGAACACAAAATATATACCCCCCCTCCTACACACCCACAGAAACAATCACAAATTCAAAGGTTCTAAAATATGTATGTCAATTGCTTTTTTTTGTGATTTTACTTTAAAGATAGGAAAATTTAAATTGGCTGTGGTCACTTTTTTTAGGAGAGATATTTATAGAAATTACTGGAATGTTTCTGAAGTCTTTTGGTTATAGGTTCAAAGGCAGGTAGTAGGCCATCAGCCCTGGGGCCTATACAAGCCCAGCCAAAAAGGTACCCTGGCTTTTGCCACCCAAGAAAATTATTTTCCTGTGCCACTGTCGAGCAGAGCCAGAGGTGATCCCCGGGGTGAATTTCTGATTTCCCATCCAATCATACTCTTGACAAGGTGCTAAAACCAATCTTAATAAACCTGGCTCCGAGTACTGGTGCATCCTTGTTCCAACCCAGATTGTTTGTGTAGTCAGGAACATGTATAAAACTATTCAGCTATGGTAATTAGTAAGCCAGTGGAAGACAATTAGGAATTTGTCTGCTTTAAACATTGCAAGCCATGTTATCTGCATATTCCAAACTGTTTTCTCTCTTCTGTAGCTTTATTGC
This sequence comes from Protopterus annectens, assembly GCF_019279795.1. Taxonomy (NCBI): domain Eukaryota; kingdom Metazoa; phylum Chordata; order Ceratodontiformes; family Protopteridae; genus Protopterus; species Protopterus annectens. Next base: position 703,155,015 of record NC_056750.1, on the reverse strand, counting down.
ACTGACATTTGTTTATTTCTAGTGCTAAAGTACCAACATGATTAAGGGAAGATCATAATCATTAGCAGAGTACAAGATGTGAGATTTTAGTCAACTTAGCTCCCATTAACTTTGGGTTTCACGTCTTGTGAAAAAGTGGGTGTTTATGTATTGGCATGAGTGAGAAAGCTGGTTCTAGTTAGGATTCTGAAAAGTTTTTCTAGCTGGGATTTTGAAGGGACTAGCCATTGAGTAAACAGGCTAGGTTGCATTGCCTAGGCAGAGGCCATGTCACATGGGTAGCAAGACAGTGTCAAGACCTTTGCATTGTGAAACGACAGCAAGTTTATAGTGTTGACCATGTTGTCTACATGTCTGTCACTGAAGTAAACCTTTGGATATATAGCAATAGCTCCTCACAGGTGCACCCAAATGTAACATCCTCAGACAAAGTTAAATGGCAATAATCGGAAATCCTTACACCATTTAACAATTTTAGAGGTAGAGGGCTTTGCCGCATCACCCTCTAAAATGGGAAGAGGTGCCTCCCAGTACCACTAGCTCTAACCAGAGGATTCCCATTTCAGATTTTGGCATCTGATGCACTATCCCAGTATTTCAGGGGATGGATTCAGAAACTATGCAAATAAGGCACCTGGGGTCAGAAGGTGGAAAGCCAATACTAGCACCCTTTGCCACTGGAATGGTAGTTACATTACCAACCACTGCATAATAAATGCATCATATTGCAAAGGAACATTTTAGCTATCTTAGAGATTCAAACTTAAGTTTGAAGGAGCAAGGACAACTGGATGGCATACTTTGAAGCATGTCAGTGTACCACCCATATGCAGTGGTCCTCCTTGTATGCAGAAGGATTGGTTAATGGTATCCAACTTGCTAACACCCACTGCTCCCAGGAATACTTATATTTAGCATTGTGCATTATGGCTACAGCCTTGTTAAAGATTTCACTGCTGCATGGGCATTGCATGCATATTGTCATCAAGGAGTAGCCATTTGTATACAGACACGATTTGCATGCTTCATGCAGTTGTGCTGCTTGAGTATTTCACTGCAAGTATTTGTTGTAATTTATGTACAATTACACACTCCCTACCTTATTTTCACTTAATATCCAGCATGAACATGGCAAGGATAAATTTACTGAATGCAAGCCTTGCATGTGGTCTACATATCTGCAAATGGTATGTTGAACTAAGTCATGTCAGATTCAGTTAAAAATGAAAGCTTTATCTGCTAGTGGGTTTTACTCTGACCATTATTGAAAATGATATGTTTTGCTGAATTTGTGTGCATATTTGACCAGAATTCATGGACAGCTTTGCAATGGGTGACAAGGGCCTTGCCAGAAAGTGAAACTAGTCAATGAGACAACTGTATGCTTGAAACTGGGCTAAACTGAAATTTCAGGGTACATGGTAGGATAGAAAGATAACTATGTATGGTTGGGATTTTGTATTATAGTGCAACTTTAAACCTAGAGCATAACAGACAGGGCATTTCATGTCATCCTCTAGATGTGGTCATTTTGTGGAACTTAAAGCTTGGTTTGGAATTGATATTTGAATAGACTAGGCCTTTCATACATAGATGCAGTGGGATCAGACCAGAGAGACTAAAGGAAGCAGATTTAAGTTACCAGAAATTATGCAATTTACACTGAAATGGGTAGCTTTAGTTCTACCTTATAGCTGCCCAAGGATGCCATTTATTAAACAATTTGTGCAAGAGACTATCCAAGAGAGTTGAAAAGGAACTCAGGAGATGGGCTGGGAAACTGTATGGTTGTCTTATCTTACAAAGAGCAAAAATCACTGCTCAGAAAAGTGAAATAGGAAAAGGTAGGTTTGTCCCACTGAGGTGGTAACAGCATGGGCAAATTAAGCTAATCAATACTGAACTCTCACCACTATAAGACACTACTTAAAGGGAGTGAGCCTTTTGAACCAGATAACCCATGGGCACACTTCAATTGTCATTTTGGTCTGTTCCTCAATTGTCATTTTGGTCTGTTCCTCAATTGTCATTTTGGTCTGTTCCTCAATTGTCATTTTGGTCTGTTCCTCCTCAGTTGTCATTTTGGTCTGTTCCTCAATTGTGGATTTCTAAGGAAATCATTGAGGACTGAAGTCAGAAAGTGATCAGCAGAGTTTCAAATTTAAAAATTTATGCTAATGCAAAACCTGTTCCTGCAACCAAGTTTGCAAAGGCAATACTTAAGTGCCCCTATTTGAGCCTCCCCATTTATGTCTTTGTCCAGATTCCTGGCTCTAACGTTTGAGATACACCCACAGGGACTAGCAGCACAAGAACTTTAGCAGGAATCTCAAGGCAATGAGACTGTCCATTCTGGATGGATGAATGAACCCCCTACTTTTGAATCAGTTCATACTGACTGACACTGGCATAGATGGTTTGAAAACCGACCCAGGGACACCCTACAAGGAGTCTATACACAAGTGAAGAGACCCACCACATTTAGCACTGCTAGGCCAGTGGCCTCTTCAGGTGGGACCGAAAATTTCATTGGCACTCTGATGATTTGGCTTAGACAGCAGGGGATCTTCCTTTCTTGACAAGGGTCATTGTATCCTTTACTGGAGTTTAGTTGGATGGATTTAGATAGAGCCTTGTCTTATGCCATTGCCAGGTCTATGCTGCCCACTAGGGAGGTGCCAACCTAATCAGTTGATTTTGGCCAACTCCCTTAAACATTAAACTCTTAAATATCAGGGATGCGATTAGCCCCCCTCCAAATAGGTACACATTAGATGCAAGTCTCTGGACAGCTTAAGTGGTACCCCTGAATGGGAAGCATTATGGGACACAAGGATGAAAGCAAGATTTTCTAGTATTAGAACACTTGGTTTCAAGTTAGAATGTTGCAAGCCTTCCAAAAGGGAGAGCAATGAGACCTTTCAGATCTCAAAATGAGCATCTGTAGCTGCAGTTGCCAGTTAAGTGTATGTATAGTATCCCCATTAACAATGGAGGTACAGCTGGGAGTTATGTCCACTATCCCAAGGAGGGAGGAAGGCAGAAGTAAAAGTGATTCTACACAGACATAACTAGCAGAGAATGCAGTGTCAGTAAATAACTGGCCATAGATGATTTAATGAGATGGGGCAAATACAGGAAGCTTTCTGGCTTGTTAAAACTGGAAAACCGTCATCCATAAGATTGATTTCAGAATGGCAAAGTGGACTGCCTAAATAAGAAAATTTGAGCTTGCGACCATCACCAATTGCCCTTATTACAAGTGTTTCAACACAATAGCCAGAGAAATGGTATGTCATCCAAACCCACTGTTCAATTACAGATGGCCCAACCTGAGCAAAGTCCAATTTATCCTTGGACCTAAAAAGGCAAAGCAGTAAGATGACTGCCTATGTTTTCCAAATCTACTGACACTGGGATCTATTTTTGGACCTTTACTCAGTAACCTCAACTCAGCCTCATGTGCTACCCTACCCTTATTTGCTTAAATTAAGGCAAAAATATTGCATCTTCAGAGAGATTGCTTGCTCACTTCTAGTTTAATCTTGTACAGCAATTATACTACACAATTCACTGTAGATGTCACCTCCAGCTGAGGATTGTGTACTTAACTCCTTTGTGACAATTAGATCCTGAATGAGTATGGTCTTTAACCCCTCCAAATTTGCTGAACTGATTCTTTAGGAATTAAAATCAGCACTCCCACAGACTGCCTGCTTTCAAATCATACCTTTATCCAAACAATACAAACTTATACCAGTATTTATAAAATAGCAAAATGCGACTCATTCCCTGGTTGGAAAACAATGAATGTAAATTCATTGGACAGTTTGGTTAGATGCAAATTCTTACCTTAAGACTGAATATTCTTGAACAGCTTTCAATTTTACTACAGCACAATTCAGAGACAAGGATACCTGGAAAGTCAAATGGATGCATGCGTAAAGTGGCGCGGTCCCAACAGAAAGTCTAGTAAGTTATGAAGAAAAAGTATTCAAGGAGGTTCTGCTGCAGGTTTCAGAAAAGCATCTGGTCCCTAAAGAGGGATAAGCAAACAGGTGTCCACAAATTTGAATTTATGAAGAGAAAATAGTTCTGGGATTCGAATGGGAGGCCACTGAAGCCAAGCTACTGTATTGACTCCTTACCAAGAGGCAGGGAGTAACACTGCATTCAACAGGAGGGTATGCTAAAACCATGCATTACAGAATGTAAAATCTTGAGTAATGGTTTTATAGCCATTGGAAAAAAATTTCAGTGGTAGAGTTTATTTTATATAAGGATACACCTTGGCATGCCATTGTATACTTGGGTAACGGCATTGAAGTGCATGTAGTTATGCTCAGCTATCCAGAAAAAAGGCAAGTCAATCAAATGCTAGAGTGGAGACCAGAATTCAAGTGTCAATCACTTCCTGCTCAAGTTTAAGTGAGGTCTTGAGTTGGGCAGTAAAATCTGCCAGTAGTGGTAAGAGGCAGAATTAAATGTCTCCCCACTGTTAAATCTAATCTGTCCTTTATCTTTAGGAAAAGGAGATGCATGTTCATCTGCATATGGACAGAAGTCTCGAATTCAGTCCTGAATTTTTCCAAAACCCAGACTTCAAGGGAAGCAAAAATCTAAATATCCAGAGGTATGGAAGGAGTATGAACCTAAGGAACTGCACTTAGTGCTTTGTGGCTTTTAAAGACAAAACCAAGTGTTGTCAAGTTTAAGTAAATGATAATTTGTGTGGAACTTGACAATTGGGTCACCAATCCTAACCTATTAGGTGTTTGATATATGGATGCCAGGAAATTCCCCTTCAAAGTAAATTTCTTGGCATCCATTATCAAACCTTAAGACTGGTGACCTACTCAACTGTATATGCATAGCTTCAAATGTATATGCATAGCAAATGTACATGTTATTTGAAGTTTAATGCACTGAATTGTCTAGATACACTGACTGGAGGTCCCTCAATATGCTCTAGTATAAACTTAGACCAGTTTCAAATATTTAGTCATGGCAAAATGGGAAATTCTGCAGCATGTTTAGAGTTCAGCTTCACATACATGCAGTTTACTACAGGCATGCAAGAAACCAATTATACAAGTTGTAGTACTCATCCTTTCCATAAGAGGATTAATAAGACATTAGGCTTAAAGTTTAATTTATGTCATGCTTATTCAAAAGTAGCCAATTTAGGAGGAGACCTGGTGAAGCTTAGATGCTTCCAGTTATGTTGTGCTTTGCAACCAAGTTTATTATGGACAAAAAATATATACTTGTCCAGAATTGGCAGCACACTTTGAAGAACAAAAATTTGGTTAAAGCACTAAAAGGACTACCAACTTGTGAAAGCTGCAGGTGCCCGTGTCCCACCTTAATATTGAATTTTTGTACCAAGATGTAATAGGAAACTTGCCATAAATCTGCACAGCAGTTGTATTCTGTTACAACTGATTTATATACAGTTACAAAATGTTAACAATGCAGATGGAGACATTTGTCTGAATGCCAGTAAAAATCTTCAGTTTGAGTTCATTTTAATTTGCATCATGCCTTTAAGGCTACCCTAAAAATAAGTGTTCCAAATTTTACACAGTCACAAGATCTGTTAGTCTAAATGTAAACCACTGTTTGAAGCAAGGTGAAAATGACACTCTGGAGCACTGTTCCTTTTGTGGAATGATTGGTCAACTGAAGATCTTTGTATTAGAAAGTGCGACAACACTAGAAGGGACTCAGTTATGCACTTGCCATAACTTGACGTCTGTTATCCTATTTCATTATTTCTCACAAGGGGTTCTGTATTCAATCTGGCACTTCAGATTAAAGGTTCAAGCTCCTCCCTCTCCCATAATCACCTACACCAACCCTCAAGATTGAGGGTGCTGTTAAACCATGGAGTACACATATCTACACAAATATCTACACTTACAAAGGCCTGTAATTCAGAAACACTTAACTTTGGCTATGTCCACAAAGGCAGTCTTAAAGACAGAAATGTAATCACATGAATGGGCTGGCTCAGGACAGAGAACAGATCGTAAAGGGGAGAAGGATCTTTGACAGGAGGCCTGAGAAGGAAAACTTATCTGGAGGAAGAGGTAAGTTCCCTATTGACATGAAAATAGAGATGCCCACCAATTGTAGTTTTGTGGTAGAAAAACTGGCACCTTCTTGATAAAGGGATAAGAAGGTGACACTGGTGGTGAGCAAGGGTCAAGATCCCTTTCTACAGCCCAGCATGTTTCCACTTACTGTTAGAGTGGCTAGAATGTTCCTAACAGAAGCCAGCCTGGACTGTTACATTGGAGAAACCATGTGGTTAGATGAAGGGATCAAAGGTTTGGAGACTGCTGTTCTGGATAGAAAAGGATCCGGTATTCAAGGCAGATACTTTAGATAAGACCATAGGAAGGAGAGTCACTCTTCAGGACAGAAAGGGGGCAAAAAGGATCATTGAATACGTCAGTCTATGGGCTTTCTGCAGCACTTTAGGGATCAACAGAAGAGGTGGATGTGCATAGAGACAAGGAGGCCAATCATGGACTAAGCGTCCCTTGGGGCCTGCCCCTCTGGGGGAATCAGGGCAAAATACCCACTGCATTTGTTGTTTATAAGGAAAGCAAAGATGCTGCAGCAAGTTTGCCCCAACCCCCCATCAGCTGAATATTTGAGACCCACTGGTTGCACAAGTGGTCCCTCCGAGTAAAAATGGACCTGCCAAGTCTACCAATATGGGATCCCTGGGTATGTGCATTGCAAGAGACTGGACGAAATCACCCATTCCAGCTCTCAGCTTTTCTCCACACTGGTAAGAATGTGCTCCCAGTTTGATGTACCAGACCACTGACATGGTTACAGTACATGAACTGCAATTGTACCTAGAGGAAGGCAATCTTGAAAATCTTGCAAACACAATTAGGATGTTTTATGCACCACTTTCACTGTGGGGGACCACATGCCTTTGGACTACCATAGCAGGGACGCATCTGGTCACTGTGGCCATTGGGGGGGGAATAAAGTCTACCTCAGAATTGATCCTCCGAAAAACCACCACTGCAAGTGCCATCTGCAAATGGGTGGCAGGATTAGCATGGACATTGGACAAAGGATGGGCCATTGGACTCCCAGTGTCCACTGAAGCACTCATGCTACCTTGCAATAGTACAAGGATAGCCCACTGACATGGACACCAGGGTTTTGAGGATGAGATTCACCTGCAGCAATGACCTCCAGGATGGCCCCAACCTGCTGCCTGACTAAGTCCACTCTGAGGATGCACTGCAATTTCTGTCATTGTAGAGTCCCTATGAATTCCTGTCCTTGCACAAGTCAACTTTGCCTTGTGCCACATTGACCATAATGCCTAGCTTGTCAAGATCCACAAATGTACTGCACTGCTGACGAATGCCTTGTGGGTGCTATGAGGACCCAATCATCCAGGTAAGGGAAGACCTGGAGCCCCTGTAGTCTCAGGTGAGCGAACACCACCAGGCAAACATCCTGGAGGCTGTGGAGAGTCCAAAGGGCAGGGCTCTAAACTGAAAATGATGCACTTCCAGCTGGAAGCGCATGTGCCTCCTGGAGCATCTATCTCAAAACCAGGAGGTCTATGGAGCTAATCCATTCATCCTACTGCAACAGCAGCACGATGAACTGAACAGTGACCATACAAAAACAGACTTCTTGAACAGACTCAAGGTGTCAAGGTCCAAAATCAGATACAGGTCTCCAGTTTTTGGCACCAAAAAGCACCAGGAATAAAAAAAGTTAACCCACTGTCCTGCTGGGACCTCCTGGATAGCTTTTTTATACAAGTGTTAGAAACTTCTTTGGGCCAATTTTAAGGTGGCATGTCAGGGAGAACTCTTGGGATTTGAGGGAGGTTGGGAAAAGGGAATGCAATAACCCCTGGATATGATATTGAGCACCCACTGAGTTTGTTATGGCTGTCCAGGCACTTGGGCACAAGAACTGACCCCCCCAACTGCCTTCAGGGCAAGAGGGTCTGGCAACACCTCGGAACCTGAAATGGCTTATTGGAGAAAGTTTCCCTAAAACCCTGATTGATAGACATGTTTAGGACAAGGGAACATGTCCATCACCCAAGACTGTTTGGGGGATGGACAGTGGAGTGCTGTTCAGCCAGCTCTTTGTGGCTGCAGCAACTACAATGCCATCTGGCACAACTTTGTTCCACTGCATTCTGAAGTAGGGCTCAAACTTGTCACAGGCATTTAATACCTTGGCAGTCCTTCCAAGTGTACAATCCTATTATGTTAGACTGTAGTTAGGTCCTCAACCATTAAAGGAGCGCCAAAGGACACAATATCATAGCTAAAAGGCTGACAGTATAACTTAACAGTTCAGTTGTCACAAGACAAGTACATCTAAAGGTATACCATTTGTACAGAAATGTAGCCAAGAACCCAGTTATTCAAGGCTTAAAAACCTTCCTGAAAGATGCCTAGCCAATAAAGCTAGACCCCATCATAAGACTAGTTTAGCATGCCTTTATGCTACAACATTTGGTTTCTATAGTGGAAACATTCCCACTTGTATTGCATAGTATAGAGGCAATACATTCATTGTTTGCCAATATGCAAGACTGAAGTCTACTCTCTGGCAACACCTAGCAGGTTGAAATCCACTAGCTATGTGAGCTTGGGTCAGCATCAGCTGGCATGCTTTACATACCGCTTCTTATGAGTTTTATGTATGCACATGAGCAATTAGTGCAACTGTGTGCAAGACAGATGGGTTAAGTCAGCCTTGCTGTCATAGTGGGGAAGTGACTAATGCACTTATCTGGGAAAAACAGGCATCATGAAGTTAATGGGATTTACACTGCAGAGTATACTGGGTGAAGCTTGCGTGGCAATTGATACAATCAACCCATTTGAAATCAGTGATAGTACAGTAACTGTACTAAACACTACCTTTGTGGCATCACCCATTTGAAATCAGTGATAGTACAGTAACTGTACTAAACACTACCTTTGTGGCATCACCCATTTGAAATCAGTGACAGTACAGTAACTGTACTAAATGCTACCTTTGTGGCATCATGCTTTTCATTTTTACTGTGGTAGGACATGAACCAAAAAGTACACATTTGCAAATACAGCGTGGGGTGAAAGTTCAAATGTATAAAGATGCATACAGTTTTGAAAACATGAACCTTGCATAGTACAAACAGCAAAATGAATGGAAATACAAGAGCAGTCGATAGTTTGAACTGTTCTAAAAAGGGAAAATCTGATAACAGTTTAGGAATGTGAATGGTGTAGAAGTGAGCAGTGGGACGGAGGAATGGAGATACAGGAGAGCAAGGAACAAGTGATGAGATGTTTGATCAGCTTCAGTTACTGACAGATTGTGTGCAGTAAGGAAACCAGCTTGAAAGCACACTAGCTTTCACTTTAGTAGGTCCTGAATGCAAAATGAATGCTTAATGAGGTGTAACAGGGGCAGCAGTATAGATATAGCGGAGGTTTTGGGGCATCTTGCCAATATACCTTGCATGAGCTATAAAGTGTTCGGATAAGCCCACAATGCAGGGCGCTTTTACCCTGCATGAAATATTTTGGGTACAATACTAAGTGGGACAGTGAATCTTGCCTGTACTCATTACAAGCTGCCTGGATTTTTCTCAAGCTTATAACAGAGCCTCAAGTTTATTCTAGTTCAGTAAACTAGAAATTTTGCCTTCAAATTAGACTTGATTCAATACTTTATACCACTGATACAGGGATAACAGTGGGCATAGTTTTTAGAGTGCACCCCAACCTGAAGGTAAACTGATGCCAATGTCTTAAAACAGTAAAGGACTGTACTCCCAATGTTATGGCATTATGCTACAAACAATCCTGATGGAGATAAAAGTGCCTGATTGTTGTCAAGTGACATATTTGCCCCCCCCCCCCAACATAAACATACCAGATTTGTTTTAGTGGTAGAGGGCTGAGGAGAAAAGTAGTAAACCTGTTGCAACCCAAAAGGCTTAGTTTCTCCAGTATAAAGCCAGACTGTTAGAACAGGACAGAATAGCAGGTACCGAGGTAATTTCCTTTGTACATGCACACCTATACCTGAATTTGTGGAAGTCTTCACCCTTCACATTAGGGTACTAATGGGCAGCAGCCCAAAGCCATGCAACTTGCCTGGCACCAAATCCTAGGTTTAGTAGTCAGCCAATGCCCAAACTCTCATCCAGTTGTATCATTTGCATAACACTGCTAAGTTTCAGAAAGGAGCACCCGGTTACACAACTTTCAGTAATAGTGTAACTAGTACTTCTCCAGAGTGGGGGGTATTCATGGACTGACCTAGTTTTGACCGGCTGCACCAGCTTCTCTGGACCAGGAGTGCTTCACTAACCATAACTCTACAATAAGCCACATAGGACAGCAAAATGCAGTTATTTTACAAAGGAATACTTGGCTTACCTTCATGAGATTCACAATATTGGAACAACATTTGTGAAAAATACAATCTTAGCTAGCCTAAGAATGGCTACACAAGTGACAGAGCCAACTATCTATCCAAGTAATTAGGATCAAGCCAAGTGAAAGCACTACTAGCATCTTTAGTGACTAGGATATTTCAGATAGCCAGACAAGAATGCTTCCAGGGATTTTCTACAAAGAAATAACAGCCTTCACCTTAAAGTCAAGACTTGTCCCTCTAGCCAAAGTAGGGCCAATAACTTCAGATGCAGAGAGTCTGCTACACAAGTAGGAGCCAGGTAAGACTAAGGTAAGATATCCTAGCACAAATTGCGATGGTCTCACTAATCTGTTGGCATCAGATTTAAAAGGAATTAAAAACAGGCGTTACCCTGTTCAACATACCTATTCAGAATAAAGCTAGGGGATTATATGCAGGAAGAGAGTCACTATTATTAACGTCAGGCACAATTGCATTTCACATACCTAGTATAAAACCAGAAGCAGTATAGCTACAGAGTATTAAAATACTTCAGAAGCACATGTATGCATTATTGTTTGTCAAGGCATTTTGTAAGTTACAAAAGAAATTTCACTTGTGAAAGGTTAAGAGCTGGCCAAAATGAAGGCCTGGGATACATACTATCATGCTAAAACAAAAATGGAAACCAGTATGAAAGCCAGCATCTAATGCAAGGTTTTCCTCAAAACAGAATAAAAACTTTACTCACTCCAACTCCCACGTCTAGTAGCAGATAAATTGTCTAGATACTTAGAGGACATTGCTCACTACAACTAAGCATGTAAAACTCCTCAACTGGTTTACTGGAGCAGAGTAGGCAAGCAACTCTGCAACCGGTTAACTGGAGCAGAGTAGGTAAGTTTACCAATTTCAGTGCTACTTGTGAACATTTTACAAGTGGTTGTGCTATAGACCTCAAGTACATAAGCCAATATATTCAGGATTTTGGACTAGTGCACCCTATGTTACCAACATACATAGCACAATCTTTTGTGCGAGTTGAGTGTCCCCCACATTGTGGGCTTTTCACACTTCTACTCTATGCAGTGTGCAATTGCATCTATACCATTAGACAAACATGCACATCACTGAATGCATATACTGGCAGATCTATACCACTGTAGACAAACAGTGGAGACAGCACACAGGTAGTCATTCACAATTGACTAGTTTTTTTTACAGATGTACATACACCATTACATACAATTATGAACATACACAGCCCAACAGATACATGCACACCCTAACTATATGTAGCCAGATCATAGTTATTGCATAGTCTATGGTTACATTTTACTCCACTAAATAGTTCTACATTTACACACACTGTGTGAATATATAACGCATAGAATATATATAATACATATGGGTCTACTTCACTGAAATCGCATTTCACTGAAATTCATTTCATTGAGACCAAATCACCTAAAGTTCACAACACTGAAAACTTCACTGAATATCATTTCACTGATTTTACAATGCTACAGTTCACAATACTAAATGGGAAATCAAAGACACTCAAACGGAAAGCCTACCTCCTTCCACAACTTAAAAACTATTCATCTTAACAGAAACCAAGTGGAGGGCTGTGCCCCACACCCCCTTAACTATATATACACTAACTCCAGGTCACACTACAGTGGGAATGAGGGCATATAACCTTTACTTGCCTCACAGTACTCTACACACTGCCACATCAAGTCTATAGCTTAAAATCCAGTGAAACGAGATTCAGTGAAATTATTTTTCAGTAATTTGAAATTTAGGTCATTTTGTCTCAGTAAAATTAATGTCACTGAAATTGGATTTTGGTGAAATGAAGTAAACCCCATGTACAGCAATACAAACCCATTTTGCACACAAAGCACATATTTATACAATAAAAATACCACTACAGAATTTACATTGACTATGAAGACTGTTTATACAAGCAATTTTAGTGATTTGGACAGAAACCACTTCTGCACACAAATTGTATCAAATCAAGCTATACCCAAGGACACCCAATACTATCACTCCTTTATTAGATACACTGTCAAGTCATATCAATGGCATAAAAATTCCACACTTGCCTTTGACCATGACTTAACTCAGTTGATTATGACCTCAAAAGCAGCATGCTAAAATGCATCTCTTTACCTGCAGCCAACTGTTTCAACTACTATCTCACATCTTCATTGGCTTCCAGAGAAGTTATGATAGAAGAGATGGAGAAAAGCTGTCAAGCTTATCTACAAGTCCCATGGAGTTTTCATGCAGCTCTTAATCCCCTACACCATCCTGAAAAGGAAAGGCATTTCAGACGCCTGAAGACCAGTGATTGCAAGTGAAATGAAAACAGTTTTTATGCAGGCATGTCCAAGGGTCAGCTCCCACTGTTCTCTCCAGTCTATCTGATGATTCTGGGCATATTGGGGCAATGTAGCAATTGCCTCATGTACACAGACAACCCTCTCCTCCTACCACCCAACACCACAACCTGTGAGAGATGAAATTATCTAGCCAAACTGGAGGTAAAGTTCTCTCCAACCAAGACTGAACTTGACAGTCAAGAGGAGAAGGTAAACACTTGCACCACATCACGCTCATCACATAGTCCCACTAAACCTACACCACCAAAATCCACACACAAACATTCATGGAGGCTCTCAATAATAATCTGCTCAAGCAACAGAGACTGCCAAAGCAGAAACACAAGCAGTCTCCACTCCCAACACAGCCCAAAATGACACAGCCCACAGACTTAGTGTGCCACTCAACCACAGCCCATAAGGCAAAACGTACCCAACACTAATCATAGGTGACTATAGTCAGGCACAATGAAGTCCCACTCACCAGGCTAAACAAGGAGAGGGTTACTGTCAAGCTACCTGTCAGGTGCCAACATCTGCCACATAACCAACACACTCAAGTCACTCCACAAGTATAAATATGACTTTGTCATTGTCCATGTTGGTGTGAATGACCTGAGCCGTACCTCCCTAGACTACATGAAGAGAGACATGGAAGAGCTCTCTGATCTTGTAGCCCAGGCAGGTATAACCCTAGCCCTGAGTAGCATCCTGCCATTACCCAGAATTATATCGCAGTACAAGGACAAATTTGACTTAACAATTGGCTAAGCTTCTGGTGTCATTCTAAGGGGATCCAGTGTCTGCCTGGGACGATAAGGTTGAAAGACCACGATGCTCTGCCAGAGATAGCTTGCATCTGTCACCTCTGGGATTCTGGATACTGGCCAAGGCTCTTGCTGCCCCTATAGTGCCTTTTCTAGGCAAGGTTCAAATGACAAATTCACGACCATAACAGGCAAGCAAAAACTGAGACTAATCTCACTGCTAGAAGTCTAAACCTCAAAATGCACTGCCTCGAGGCACTCCTTAAAATGGAGAATATAGATATCTGTGCAGTGACCGAGACCTGGTTCAAGGCTCCAGAGAGCACCCCTGCATTAACAGGCTATAACTTATACCACACTTTTTGACCACCTAACCTGGACCGGAATACCAAAGGCGGAGGTGTGTCCATATTCATTAAGGATATCCACACCTCCAGGCTAGCTGCTCAGCATAATGCATCTGAGATTATCCAAGTGCAACTAACCCTAGGCAAAACTGCAATCCAAATTGTAGCTTGCTACAGATTCTCCACCATGCCCCAGGATTCTCACTCCTCTTTTTTTGCTATACTAGAAGATATTAGGGTTCAACCAAACAACCTAATAACTGGCAATTTCAACTACCCCACCATTAATTGGGAAAGCTACTCATGTACAAACTCCTTTGCTCAATGCTTTATAGAATTCATAAATTCCAATGCCCTGGATCAACTTATCCACACCCCCACGAGGGGCAACAATATCCTAGACCTAGTCATTACCAACATGAGTGACTAGTGTTCCACACCTGAAATCAACTCCTTGTTGGTCAGATCAGACCATAAGCTAATCACCCTAGATATCCACATCCAACCTCCATTAAGGAAATCACGGTAAAAAATTTCTCCAAAGCCAACTTAATGCTTCTTAAGACAGAAGTGGTGAACTTCATGACACACATGCAGATGGACAATACAGTTACGACTGTTGAATCCTACACAAGTGCACTCTATAAGCACTTACACGAGTGCATGGATCGTGCTATCCCAAATAGAACCAAGATGCTATCCTCCAAAAAAAGGAAGCCAATCTGGTGGTCCCCTGCCATAAACAAACTCTACAACAGAAGGAAGAAACTGTTACAAAAGAGTAAAATCCCATGAATAGAGGAGTTCCCTGGTCAGCCTCAGTAAGAAGCTGAGATCCCTTTTAAGATCCTCCAAAGCTAGCTACAAAAACAAAATAGCCACAGATTCTAGGGACAACCACAAAGCCTTCTATAGCTATGTCAAGAATCTCAATGGCAACACCCAGATCTGCTCTGAGTTGCAGCACAACAGCATGAAAATTACAAATCAACTAATATTTCCAATGTCCTGGCAGAACTCCACCCCCCTCTCACCCCCTAAAGGCCCATATCTATACAGAAAGAATGCAGAGTCCCTGTAATCACAACTATGCAGGTAAAAGTAGCAATCTTTAAAGCCAAAAACACACAGCATCCATGGGACCAGACAACATCCCAGGCTGCGTTTTACATGAACATCAGAATGAACTGGCTCACCACCTAAGCCCCATGTTCAGTCATAGTCTCACATCAGACTTAGTGCCTATTGAATGGTGCACAGCAACAGTTATCCCAAAGGAGGAGCCACCACTGATCTTGGGAAATATTGCCCTATTAGCCTGACAAGCCTGGTCTGTAAAGTCATGGAATTCAAAACAAACACATTGGGAACCTCCAAACTCTGGACCCCACCCAGTTGGGGTTTGTGAAAGACAGATCATGCCTCCTCAACCTGATAGACTTATTTGAGGCAGTCACCAAAGCTGTAGACAAGGGTAAGGTGGTTCACACAGCCTAGCTTGACCTCGACAAGGCTTTCGACACCATCTCCCATTCTGAATTATAGCTAAACTCACTAAACTAGGTATAAATTCCTGTGTCACAAGATGGGTTGCCAATTGGCTCACTGATGGAACCCACACTGTAAAAGTTGCAGACTCCAAATCTAACTTCAAACCAGTGACAAGTGGAGTACCACAGGGTTCAGTCTTGGGACCTCTCCTGTTTGGTATCTACTTCTCTGAAGTAGAGGCTAACACAGAAGGCCTTTGAGTAATGACATTCACAGAGGACTGCAAACTAGGAGCTATAGTAGAATTGCCAAATGATGTGGACATCCTACATAAGGACCTCAGTGAAAGATGCCTGGTGTCAGAGCCATGGCCTCTAGCTCAATGCCAAAAAGTGAATAGCATTCCCTTTAGTAAAAACTCTGTACATATGAACTACCACATAGACGGCAGTCTACTTAATGTCAAATGTGTGATAGGAGACCTGGGGACCCAGGTGTACAGTAGTCTCGTTTGATAATCACATCACCACAGTAGTCACAAAATCCTTCTATGTGGCACACCTCATCACAAAAGGGTTCTCATCTAGGAAAAAGGTCATTGTTCCCCTCTACTCGACACGCAGACCCATTATAGAGTACAACACCCCTTTTGGAATGTACCTCAAGACATCTGCAGCAGCTGGAAAGCCCACAGAAGTACCTCACAAAGAGGATTACTGGCCTCAAACAGATGCCCTACACTGACCATCTCAAAAAACTCAGCTTTACTCCGTAGCATATTGCCTACGCCGAGGTGATCCCTGCCTAACATATAAAGCTATATCAAACCCAGAGCTGTTGGACATGTTACACCTAAAGAAATCCCAATCCCTCCAAGCTACATGCTCTAGGGACCTTAACCTTGTCACCACAATAAACAGGACATGCTGGAGGGATAGATTCCTGTCCCAGAGACTTCCCATACTCTAACAAATTACCCATCTATGTCAAGCAAAGTTCCTTATTAGCACTCAAGGAAAATCTTAAGTGGATGGGAAATACGAAATATACCCCAGTGATCATGTCAGTGGCTCTGCTTGACAGGGGTACAGGAAAATAACTTTCTTGGGTGGTGTAAGCCAGAGAACCTTGTTGGCTAGGCTTACTTAGGCCCTTGGGCTGATAGCCTAGTACCTACCTATGAACCTATGCCACCTGGCAATATCTGCTATTTTAGTTGAATGTGTTCTAAGACTTCCATAAAATCTTGTACAGCAGTGCATGCAGTGACCATCTCTTATCCCTCCCACACCTCTATGTGCAGATTTGTTGTCTGTTTTTGTTTGTTCCTCATAATATTTCAGGCTTTCTAGCAAACCACCATCATTGAAGTACCAAAATGATATACATTTGGGATTGACTTCATACTTTTCAGAAAAATGTATGCCAACACAAATCATGTTGGAACGACAACTCTGAATTAAGAGCAGTATTCAAAGTCTGTCCAAATGTTGTACTCCCCAGTTTTATATTTTGTCTAGATTTTTTGCAGCAATATGTTTGAGAAGCATGTCCATCCCCTCTGCCATGTTACTCCAAACTTCATTCCAATTAACACCCCCTCCCAAAAAAAAAAAAAAAAAAATAGAGGAGCAAATCAAAATTTCTATTTAGTTAAATACTCAACCTAGTATTTGTCCTTACTATACACATCAAGTAATGTCTTTTATTTACATAGACGGCGTTATTAAATTGTTCAGATGGAAGAGCTTGGCATTACAAAATCCGTGCTTAGAAAGATATACGCTTGATTATGTCAGGTACTTGCCTCAGGCCGGCTTTACATATATATAAACATTGCTTCACTCAATTTATTATACACAGTTTTTGTTCTTATCAGCCTTAGTACATATATAAACATTGCTTCACTCAATTTATTATACACAGTTTTTGTTCTTATCAGCCTTAGGTGTATTGCTTTAGGTAATCACAAAGGTATTTTGCTAGCTCCCTCCAAGTTTTATAAAACAATCAAAATGTTTATTCCAAATAAATTCCCCACCGAATGTAAAACACTGATCAGAACAATACTGGCTTATATCAATAGTAGCCACCGTAAAGACAACCCCCAACACATAATCGATGCCATCCCAACTCCAAACCACACGAACATCTGGAAAGTTTAAAACAAGAAATAGGAAATTAAATATCGCAAATCTGTTTTAGATGAAAGACAATGGGAACAGTTTCCTGATCTTTCTCAGATATGTGGAAGATAACACCCTGTAAAGGGCCAACCTAAACACCCGCACTCGTTTGCGCAAACATTGCCAACATCTCCCAACGGAGCCCTTGGAAAGACGCGTAACAGTTCCCCTAATAAAGACATCTATA
The DNA here is from genome assembly GCF_019279795.1 of Protopterus annectens. Taxonomy (NCBI): domain Eukaryota; kingdom Metazoa; phylum Chordata; order Ceratodontiformes; family Protopteridae; genus Protopterus; species Protopterus annectens. Next base: position 703,137,225 of record NC_056750.1, on the reverse strand, counting down.
TGCGGAAAATAAAAACTCGCAAGTATAGTCCGTAAAGGAGAGCATTTAGAACAAATTCACACTGGATACTACTTTTTAAGTAGTGCTGCTATCTTTTAACGTGATATTTTGCAGGGGAAACTATGCCCAAAGCAAGTGCAAAGGCCAGAACTCACCGGTTTGCCAAAAGACAAAAGTTATTCTTGCAGCATTGAAATTACTTCGGTTTTATATAACATTTAAGATGTTTCAGAGACAAAAAGTACAGTTTTGTACCTACCATAAATGTAGATGTTCGAAGATCCACATTGCTGCAGTCCTTACACTTGGGTAGTCCGCTGTCCTCGGTCGGCCCGAATATCAAAGTATAAGGCTGACGTCGGTCAAGGCGCATTTGACTGACATCAGGACGTCAGGGTACAAATGCGCATGACCGACGTCATATCCTCAGTCTTTTCTTGCCCCAGATGTCAGAAGACCCTAAAAATAAAGGTCAAAACCAAAAGACAGCAAACCACCAACCAACCACCCTTGCACTAACTATATGTACAATATATACAATATACACAATATGTACAACCCAACCCACACAACCACCTCTAACTGCAGAGGGAAGGAGGAGGTAAATTGGACTGCAGCAATGTGGATCTTCGAACATCTACATTTATGGTAGGTACAAAACTGTACTATGTTCTTCATCTCACATTGCTGCAGTCCTTACACTTGGGTAGAATCCCAAAGCAGAGGTAAGGGAGGATGGCTAACTACAAGGAAGCAGGAGCTGCCAAAATGCCCTGCAAAACAGCAGTGGCAAAACCAGCTCTAGATTTAGAGTAAAGTGGCAGGTGATAATGCCTAGAGAAAGTATGCACTGAACTCCAAGTAGCTGCCTCCAAAATATCCTTGGTTGCCACTCCCTCAAAAAAGCTGTTGATGTGGCAGTAGCCCTAGTGGAATGAGGCCTAATCCCAGCTGGAATCTCCTTGCCATGATGGGAATAACAGAAAGCAATGCAAAACCCAATCCACTTAGAAATAGTTTGTTTTGACACAGGCTTGCCCTGAGAACTCAAAGCAAAAGAAACAAACAACTGCTGAGACTGCCTGAACCCTTTAGTTCTGTCCAAATAATAACGCAACTGCCTGTGTACATCTAAAGTGTGCAAAATCTTTTCCCCTTTATTTTGGGGATTTGCATAAAAAGTAGGCAAATGAATAGTTTGGTTTAAAGCCACACTAGAAACCACCTTAGGCATAAAGGAAGGATTAGTACGCAATGATACCCTATCCTTATGAAAAATCAAGAAAGGCTCAACCGCCATAAGGGCCTGCAATTCAGAAACCCTTCTTGCAGAGGTAATTGCCAACAAAAAAGCAGTCTTCCATGATAAATATTTCAACTCAGAAGTAGCTGCGGGCTCAAAAGGTTGTAGAATGAGTTTCTCCAACACAAAATTGAGATCCCAAGCAGGAGTAGGAGCTCTTCGTGGGGGTCTTATATTCTTTGCCCCTCTAAGAAATTGCTTGAACAAAGGATGAGAAAACAATGGTGGGACACAATCATAGTGAGCCGAAATTGCTGCAGCATGAACCTTAATAGAAGAGAAAGACAAACCTTTGTCCAGTAACTCAGTAAGATATTGAAGAGCCACACTCAAATTAGGCTCAGAAACATCAAAATCTTTTGCTGCACTCCAAAATAAAAATCTCTTCCATTTATCTGCGTACACTTTTCTTGTACTAGGCCTTCTAGCTTCCAAAATCACATTCAAAACTTGTTGTGGAAGTTGAGACCCTCTATGGTTCAAAACAGAATATGGAGTAAAAGCAAACTAAGAACACACAACTGACGACCGCTGGAGAAGGTAGATGAAAAGCAGGCTATTTATGAAAGAAAAGTCCACAGGTGAGCCGTTGGCTTAAAAATTAAGACTCTTTTATTCCACTCAATAACGTTAAACACCAAAAACTGACAGTGTTTTTCGTCCCAGTCACTACCGGAACTTCATCAGACAGTTACTTCCTGTGAACACTGTGCTTATATACAAAATAGTATATCAATATCATTAATTGAATTAGCAATTAAGGAAGTAATCAATGAAAATATACGTAGATTCTATTTTTTAAAAACTGAAAACATTCTGTTGTTCACTTCTGACCAATAACAACACCACGTACTAAAACCAACTATAAATGTGAATAAGTGATTGTCGATATGTATATCATGTCGTTTACTACATTTCTTTAAAATTCTTTAGTCTCAATTAAATTTTCTTAAAAAGCAACAAGTTCCATAATAATTCCCCTCGTTTTATGGATGATTCCCTATTTAAAAGTTGTAAATAAAAGCCACGCTTGATAAAGTATAAAGAATACACACGTGACCTAATCTCTCCATACTCCAGTAGATATTCGCCACCACTCTGATTCAACAGGTTGCAAAAACCACTTGGTGCAACACTGCAAAAAAGGTGGGCGAGTTAAAAAATCACAATTCAGGTTCTACGATCTAGCTGTCAAGAGAAACTAATGTGATATATATGTATTCTTTATACTTTATCAAGCGTGGCTTTTATTTACAACTTTTAAATAGGGAATCATCCATAAAACGAGGGGAATTATTATGGAACTTGTTGCTTTTTAAGAAAATTTAATTGAGACTAAAGAATTTTAAAGAAATGTAGTAAACGACATGATATACATATCGACAATCACTTATTCACATTTATAGTTGGTTTTAGTACGTGTTGTTGTTATTGGTCAGAAGTGAACAGAATGTTTTCAGTTTTTAAAAAATAGAATCTACGATATTTTCATTGATTACTTCCTTAATTGCTAATTCAATTAATGATATTGATATACTATTTTGTATATAAGCACAGTGTTCACAGGAAGTAACTGTCTGATGAAGTTCCGGTAGTGACTGGGACGAAAAACACTGTCAGTTTTTGGTGTTTAACGTTATTGAGTGGAATAAAAGAGTCTTAATTTTTAAGCCAACGGCTCATCTGTGGACTTTTCTTTCATAAATAGCCTGCTTTTCATCTACCTTCTCCAGCGGTCGTCAGTTGTGTGTTCTTAGTTTGCTTTTACTCCATTTGTTGCTGTCGTTTACATTTGACTGCCGTTCTAGTGATGGAAGATGAAGGGGACCAAAGCCAATCGCAGGGCAACTTGACTCAACTTTTGAACTTAATCAATGTACGCCTCGACCGCTTATCGGAGAAGGTGGACAATGTGACCATTTCCAACTCCAGCGGACATTCGAGGGTTTCTACTTCACCTAGCAATACCAACAGTAAATACCAACAGCTTCCTCAAAGGCAGGGGAAGTTCCAAAATGAACAGCGACAGTCTGTTGAACCTATAGAACGGAGGCCTAACAGTTTGGACAACAACTTCAATATCATGTCATGGCTTAATGCGGAACTGAATATGGATGAACAAAATACAGGTACTGAACAGTTTGATAATAACTTAACTATAGGTAATCTAACTGAAAAACTCAAGATCTTTGACAACAAACTTTTTAAAGCAAAAAAGTTACAGTTAGAACTAAATTATCTAAATAGATGTGTGCAAGAAAAAATTGTACCTAAAGGGTTAAGGCTTTTTTCTTACCCCACTGGCCTTGTATTTGGTTCTGACTTCTTTAATGACCTGACTGAACTGTATAATAACCAAGGCCTGGAAATTCTAAGGTGTATGATGAAACATTATGCCATTTCCTTAGAAGATTTGAACAACGAAATCTCTAACTTGGAAAATGAGATAAAAAACGACATGGACTTCAGTAGATATAAATTTGAGTTTGAAAGAACTCTCAACAGTATTTCCCAACAAATGGTCAAGCTCAAGGGTAACAAATTGAAAAAATTACAGAGGGACCTTAAAGCGTATAGAGAGGGGGAAGCTTTTCCAAAACCCCCCCATAAAGTTACCTCTATAACAAAACCTAATGGTCCCAGTTACCCAAAATTGCAAAATAAAAACAGGCACGGGACAGTTAGATCTGCTACGAACACCTATGTAACACCCCATGACCGGGTGAACATGGACGAGGAAATTTTTGACGATGTTGACATTGAACCGGAAACAAGTCATAATGTCCAGTTTGGTAATGTTACCAGGCAAAACCAGGGTGGACAAAAAAACTACCAAGGGGGGAGGGGGAACAACTGGACAACCAATCCCCCCCATGGTCAGAAACGGAGATACAACACCAGGAGCAACAATCAACATCAGGACTAAAATTGTTTGAAGTTGTATCAAACATTAAAAATGATTTTAAAATTTATAATTATACTGAATGCCACATTGATTCTAAGCTGGTGGAATTGTTTGCTAAGGGAATGACTTTTGTTCCAACAAAAAAATGTGATATTACCGAACTAATTCTAGACTTTAAAATGTTCACACGTAAATTAAATTTAAACATCATGTTTGGTAACAATAGTTACAATACGAGTGAACTTAAGATAGCCAGTACTTACAACCCACCTCATAGTGACACTTTAAATTTATTTGAAAATTTGTGTATTAGTGAATTTAGGGAACTTAATAGACATCCCAACAACAATGACCATAAAGTCAATATGTCCAACGAAGAAACTTACCTATTGAACACAATTAGAGAATTACCGTTGAGGCTAATGAAACCTGACAAAGGTGGGGGGCTAGCAGTTTTTTATAACAGTGATTACTCAAACATCATGGTTTCAATTTTGGGTAGCGATACATATGAGGAGACAAGCAGAAATGAACTCAACCAAGCATACAATAGAATAAAAATGTTTTTTAGTGACCTTTACACAGATGGAATCATAAACATCAACCAATACACTTATATCACGATGTTGGCACCCAGAATTCCCAAGATCTTTGGTATACCAAAGTTACATAAGAATGTATTTGATCCACCTTTTAGGGCTTTGGTAGATGCAAGGCAGTCCATAACATATCCATCTGCGAAAATGGTGGACTGTATTCTTAAAAAATATGTAGCATCAGAAACACAGATATTAAAGGACTCTTGGTCCTTTTTAGAATGCATTCAGAATACACCATTTAATGCATTAGGCAATTTTCTAACAATTGACATCTGTGAGCTTTATTCTTGCATCCCACATGCCATAGGGACTGAGTGGGTAATTGATTTCATCCGGAGTAAGGGGGCACAAGACAACGAATGTCTATTGGTTGAACAACTCTTGGAGATAATTTTAGCAAACAATTTTATCTTCTTTGAGGGTCTGCTCTTCAGACAAAAGGTAGGGGTAGCCATGGGCTCCCCTATGGGTTCGAGTTTCGCCAATTTGGTTTTAGCACATTGGGAAAACGAATACCTACTTAATAGTGTATGGATGAACCAAATCCTTTGTTACAAAAGGTTTTTGGATGACATATTCATTATTATCAAGGGGGACGAACAATACGCTAATCAACTAGTGGACTACCTTAGTTCAACTACACACTTTCTAAAGTTTACTAAAAACTTTCAGTGTAGTACAATTAACTTTCTTGATGTGTGTTTATCAAAAGACTTGGACAAATACACGGCGAAGATTCACAGGAAAGAAACTCACTGTAACAGTTATTTACATTTTACAAGCATGCACCCCCACCATCAAAAGAAATCAGTTGTCAAAGGACAACTAGTCAGGGCTGCTAGAATGGTAACAGTTGACCAGGACTTTAATGAAGAATGTAATTTGTTATATGAGATGTTCACAAACAGGGGTTACCCAGACCTATTTCTAAAAGGTATATTTAAGGAAGTCATTGGAAAAAGAAATAAGGGCATTTATGTACCAATTTTGAATGGCCAAGTTAAATCTAACATCATTTCAGTGTACAATGGTAACTCTGAGCAAAGCCCTCCATTAATTACAATGGTTGTAACACAAGAATCTGGTGATAGGGAGGGCAAAATTGAAGAAAATTTTAGTACAGTATTTACTTTCACATACTGTATTGAGGCACTAAACATAGGCAATATAGTTAGGAAGTACTGGCGGTCATTGGCATTAGACAAAGATTTAACACACATTTTTGCCCATGGCCCTACCATCACATACAGAAGGGGCTACAACTTGAAAAAATTATTGGAAACGAAAAGTAAAACTAAACCACTTAAAAGAGGTACAACAAAATGTGGGCATTGTAAATATTGTTTATACATAAACACTTCAGAAAGGTTTAACATCAGGGATGAAACGTTTCAAGTCAACACATCCTGCAACTGCAATTCTAAAGGAGTAGTCTATCTGGCCCAATGTACAGAATGCTTTTCATTCTATGTGGGCAAAACTGACAGACGACTCCGTGACAGGATTTACGAACACTGTTATGCAATTGCCAAAAACAAGGATGACAATGCCCTAGCTAGGCATTGCACAAAGCATTTAGATCATAAATTCAAATTTATGGTAATTGATCAAATTAGGCAAAACTTTAATGAGGAAGGGGTGGTGAACGACATCATTCTGAAATTAGATTTGGAGAGAAGAGAATTGAAATGGCAAGTCAGATTAATGGCGTGTACTTATCCAGGCCTAAATGAAAGTTGTTCTATTTCATGTATCTTAAAAATTAAGAACTTATTAAGATAAATTTAAAAGTCTAAATTAAAATACAATAAACAATAAAAAATACAGCTCAACAACAATAACCATAGTGAAGATGTCAAACTTTAAAAGTATTAACCTTTGACAGTATAAAGTTTAACTTATTAGAACTAGAGTGGGTCAAATATTTGATTAACTAAAATATTACCTGTTAATATACTTATATTAAACAACATACATACACAGTATGTTTTTACTGTTTGTTTAATATTATTTTAAAATTAGGTAATTTCTAGTTACTGAACTATGAACATAAAGAATATATATTAGGGAGGTTTGGGTGTAAGTTCTAGTTGTATTTTATTTTGTGGACAACTTCATGCATGGCATTGACGCGCTCACACTGACAATAAATGCCAGTAACCACCTGGGGGATCTAATTACTTTTAAGGGTAGACCTTATGCGTGACTGTTGCATACCTGGACGAGATATGTAGGTTTGTGTTTATGGCAGGCAAGAGTTGAGCAGGTACTTTTGTACATACAGTTTCGCTGTGATTTACAGCACAGTGTTAGACTCTTTACGAGTCAAGACATAAAATTGCAGGATAGTGAAAAATTACAAGTAACAACCGTTACAAATTTGAGCGCAATGTTTGCAATCCACAGGCGGATATTTACTTAAAAGCATGTTTTAACGTAGCGGATTTGTCATTTAGGCAACAAACAAAAATACTTATTGATACATTTTGTGACAGTTGGACTTTGCAATTTGAGCTAGGGCAATTTGACTTGCCCTTTTGTGTAATATAGGGTCGGATGGCTTTTGCGGTCCATTGAACTGGTACGTATGGAATAGGCGATGACCCTTGCAGGTCTGGTGAGCAGTTTGCACGCTACGGGTGGTAGCAGACTTTCATGCACACGGAACTGTTGCTTCCGGATTGGGGGGGGGTGTCATTATAGATGGTGGATAGAACAACTGTTGACACATATATATCACATTAGTTTCTCTTGACAGCTAGATCGTAGAACCTGAATTGTGATTTTTTAACTCGCCCACCTTTTTTGCAGTGTTGCACCAAGTGGTTTTTGCAACCTGTTGAATCAGAGTGGTGGCGAATATCTACTGGAGTATGGAGAGATTAGGTCATGTGTGTATTCTTTATACTTTATCAAGCGTGGCTTTTATTTACAACTTTTAAATAGGGAATCATCCATAAAACGAGGGGAATTATTATGGAACTTGTTGCTTTTTAAGAAAATTTAATTGAGACTAAAGAATTTTAAAGAAATGTAGTAAACGACATGATATACATATCGACAATCACTTATTCACATTTATAGTTGGTTTTAGTACGTGTTGTTGTTATTGGTCAGAAGTGAACAGAATGTTTTCAGTTTTTAAAAAATAGAATCTACGTATATTTTCATTGATTACTTCCTTAATTGCTAATTCAATTAATGATATTGATATACTATTTTGTATATAAGCACAGTGTTCACAGGAAGTAACTGTCTGATGAAGTTCCGGTAGTGACTGGGACGAAAAACACTGTCAGTTTTTGGTGTTTAACGTTATTGAGTGGAATAAAAGAGTCTTAATTTTTAAGCCAACGGCTCACCTGTGGACTTTTCTTTCATAAATAGCCTGCTTTTCATCTACCTTCTCCAGCGGTCGTCAGTTGTGTGTTCAAAACAGAATATGCCAGGCCGTTAGGTGAAGAGAGTGAAGTTTGACATTCAGCAAATGGCTGTCCTCCTGTGACAACAGGTGTGGAATCGAAGGCAAAGGCCATGGAGGCTTCCGTACCAGACTTCTCAGTAATGGGTACCAGTGCTGTCGAGGCCAATCTGGAGCTATTAAAATCATCCTTGGCTTGTCCTGTCTGACCTTTAGAAGTACCTTTGGGAGGAGAGGCAGAGGAGGAAAGGCATACACATGAAGATTGCTCCAATTGAAAGAAAGAGCATCCACTTTCCAAGCTGTGGGATGAAACCTTTTTGTGCAAAACTTTGACAGCTGATGGTTTAGTGGAGAAGCGAACAGATCTATGTCTGGAGTTCCCCATGACACTGTCAATTTCTGAAATACATGAGGATCCAATTTCCACTCGTGGGGATCCATAATTCGTCTGCTCAACACATCTGCTAAGGAGTTCTCTGCTCCTGGCAGAAACCTTGCCTGAAGATTGAACTGTAAACTGAGAGCAGTCTCCCACAAAATCATTGCTTGCCTGCATAGAGGATAAGAATGCGTTCCCCCTTGCTTGTTGATGTACCACATGACAGTTGTGTTGTCTGTTAGAATCAACACCTGCCCTGGAAGAAGTAAATCCTTGAAAGCTATTAATGCAAATTGGACTGCTAACATCTCCTTCAGGTTGATATGTAGATGTTGTAGTCTGGCAGGCCACTTGTCTTGTATCCATTTTCCATTTAGATGAACTCCCCAAGCTTTGTCTGAGGCATCTGTCGTTAAAATCTGACTCGCCTCTGGCCGGGTCACAGAGAGTCCCTTGTTTAGGTGACATTCCTGAGCCCACCACAAAAATTCCTTTTGAATGCAAGGTATTATTTGAATGACAGTGTCTAGATCCTGGCAGTGCTGTGTCCATACATTTTTGAGATACCATTGCAGCTTCCTCATATGCAGTTTGGCATTGGGAAGCACCAGAATATAAGATGCCATGAACCCTAAGGCTTGAAGGACTGTCCTTGCAGTCAGCCCGGACTGATGAGATAGCTGATGGAAGTAAAGGGATAGACTCTTGTTTGTCCGGGGTTAAAAAGGCCATCTGGGATGCTGTATTCAGTCTCACACCCAGAAAGCACATGTCCTGAGAGGGTACTAGACTGGACTTTATTTCGTTCACAGAATACCCCAGGCATCTTAGCACTGCTATCACATATTCCAAATGATGAAGAAGCTCTTCCCTTCCTTGAGCCAGAATCAGGCAGTCGTCCAAATAAGGATAGATCTGTATACCTTTTAGCCTGAAGAAAGCTATCACTGGAGCCAGAACTTTCGTGAACACTCTGGGCGCAGTAGATAAGCCAAAGGGCAATGCAGAGAACTGATAGTGAGAAGTCCCAGCTCGAAAACGCAGATACTTCCTGCAACTTAGTCTGATAGGAACATGAAGGTAAGCCTCCTTGAGATCCAAAGTTACCATCCAATGATCTTTGCCCAGCAGAGGTAAAAGCTGCTGTAACGTCAACATTTTGAACTTGGGAATGTCCAGATAAGTGTTGAGGGTAGATAAATCCAAAATTGGTCTCCACGTGTTCCCCTTCTTTGGTACTAGGAACAGGCGAGAATAAAATCCCAGGCCCACTTCTGGCATAGGAACCGGCTGTATGGCCCCTATTTGGAGTAACAGAGAAACTTGCTTGTGAGCCTCTATTCTTTGTTGAGGAGGAACGTCTGGCATGCCTTTGAAAGGAGGCAAGGTATGGAAATAAAACCTGTAACCGTGGTGTATGATATCCAATACCCATCTGTCTTGGATAATTAAACTCCAATTTTCTTTGAAAAGTGCCAACCTTCCTCCCAAAGGTGCTGCCAGACGAGAAGGCTCTGGCAGCTGAAAAGGTAGGTCATTGGGTCTGTTTACGAAAGGACTGACCCCTGCCCTCACCCGAAGACTGTGCAGGAGAACTCCTGTTCTAGGCCTGAAAGAGCCCTGAGCTCTGCCCCTACCACGTCTAGATCTACCCCTAGACTGGGAATCATAAGAAGGATACGTCCACCCCTTAGTAGGCCAATTTCTACTAAACTTTGGAGGCCGGACCTGCAAAAAATCTTTAACAGTCTGCATAGACTTAGCCTTGTCTTCCATTTTCTTCAAAACTGCCTCAACAGGAGGACCAAACAACACGTCAGATTGTAAAGGAGCATCTAAAATCCTTGTTTTAACATGTTCAGACAAATTTTGATCCCTTAGCCAGGCGTGCCTGCGAAGAACTGACCCAGTAGCAGCCACCCTAGACGAGGCCTGTACAGCATCAAAACCACATTGCAAAGAATGCTTACTCACCTGTTCAGAAACATGTACTAAATCTTGCAACTCTTTACAATCAATACCTACTGCCAGAGCATCAACCTTAGACTTCAATTGTGAAAGGAGATAGTTTTGGTATTTCAACATGTGAAACTGGCAATTCAAAGCCCTCATAGCAAGAGTGGAAGAAGTATAAACTTTCTTTCCCCATCTATCCAAGGCCCTAGCCTCTTTGTCTGCAGGAACCGGATTCTTTACAACAGAAGCCTTAACACCTTTAGGCCCCTGGCTAACAGTTTCTGGGTCTGCCCTAGGACTCTTAAAAGATACTTATGAGTTTCAGGCACCCTGTAATACCTATCCGCTTAACTGGAGCAGGAGGCAAAGAATCAGGATTAAGAGAAGCCTCTGAAAAACATCTCCCACTACATCCAAAACAGGAGGTATAGCCAAAGGCCTATGCTGGGGTAAAACAAAAATTCCCTAAGCCTTTTCCTGGAATCAGAGAAGTCTTGACCTTCCCACTTAAAATGCTCCCTCATGGAATGAAGAGTTTCTGAAAAGAAAAATCCTCAGGAGGAGAAGCAGAAGGAGTAGAATCATCCACATCAGAATCAGAATAAGGAGAGTACTCCTGCAAGTCTTCAGCCGAAGACTCTGAAACATCTGAAGCCTGCTCAAAACCCCCAGCTCAGGCTCCATCCTAGGTCTCTTATCAGGAGGGGCATAGAACCCCTAATCAAAGTAATCAAATCTTCTGCCATTTTAAGCATATGCTTCTTGGGCACAGTTCCTGAAGAGCTAGGGTAACACCAACTGAAGCTAAACCTGGCCTGGCCCTGGGAGAAGCCTTTGAAACAGAAGGAGAGGGCCTAGCCACCCTAGGAAGGGAGGGGAGTATAGTAACCTGAGAAGCCCCCTCAGCCTGACTTGCCTCCTGAGAGGCCACATCTTGCAATAATAAAGTCTCACCCTGGGAACACAAAGAAACCTCCGGTGGAGCCACCGGCTCCACCGACACCTCTAAAGAACCGGCGTCCGGTACAGACGGTTCTTCTAGCCTAGGCTTAATTGCTTTGTCCTTGCGCTTCTTCGAAGAAGCGGGCGTCGGAGCATCTGAAGCCTGCTCAAAACCCCCCAGCTCAGGCTCCATCCTAGGTCTCTTATCAGGAGGGGGCATAGAACCCCTAATCAAAGTAATCAAATCTTCTGCCATTTTAAGCATATGCTTCTTGGGCACAGTTCCTGAAGAGCTAGGGGTAACACCAACTGAAGCTAAACCTGGCCTGCCCCTGGGAGAAGCCTTTGAAACAGAAGGAGAGGGCCTAGCCACCCTAGGAAGGGAGGGGAGTATAGTAACCTGAGAAGCCCCCTCAGCCTGACTTGCCTCCTGAGAGGCCACATCTTGCAATAATAAAGTCTCACCCTGGGAACACAAAGAAACCTCCGGTGGAGCCACCGGCTCCACCGACACCTCTAAAGAACCGCGTCCGGTACAGACGGTTCTTCTAGCCTAGGCTTAATTGCTTTGTCCTTGCGCTTCGAAGAAGCGGCCGGAGCATCCGACGGCATTTTATAATTGCACCGCTTCCCAAAGACTAACCTTGCACAATCCAACCTTCTCTTTATAGTGCGTTTATTAAATCTAGCACAAGAGCGACAGCCAACAACGCCGTGCTCAGGCCCTAAGCAAGGAATACACAAAGTATGATAATCTCTATGCGGTATCTGTTTCCCACAAGAAATGCAATTATTGACTTTTTCTGACATCCGTAAATCACTGAGGCAAGAAAAAACTAAAATATTCCCCAACGGGGTACTTAGCCAACTTTGAACTCGGTCTGAAACTTCGAAATCGAAAAATCTCAGAACGCCAACCGGCACTTGCAATGCTGCTTCTGCATCGGACCATGCGGCAAAAAAGACTGAGGATATGACGTCGGTCATGCGCATTTGTACCCTGACGTCCTGATGTCAGTCAAATGCGCCTTGACCGACGTCAGCCTTATACTTTGATATTCGGGCCGACCGAGGACAGCGGACTACCCAAGTGTAAGGTCTGCAGCAATGTGAGATGAAGAACATTTATTGTTTACATAAACCATTACAGAAAATTTAAATATACGTCTTAAAATTCCAAGACATTTGCCATTTTAAGCTCGCATCTACAGATGAGAACTGCCCAAGCAGAAACTATCCTTCGCCAAGAGGAACGGTTGGCAACCCTACTTTTTAGCCGATTATATATTTAGAGACAATGGGAATATGGCAAATAGAAAGCAATTCGGTTACAGCTCAAAATTAACTAAGTCTAAACATAAAAGTCACAAGCTATTAGGGTTGCCACCATTTCAAATGGCGAAAGTGGGACATTTTCGGGACACACATCAGATTTTACAGGCCGACACATACCCACAGTCAGTACAAAGGATAGGACTTTACTTTTTTGCCTAAATAAAAGCTTATTCTTGTAGCACTTTAGTTGCTTATTCTGTTTCTTGTAACATTTAGGTATTTTAGATACAGAAATAACTATTTTATGCAAGTATTACATAAAATATGGGACAATATTATGTCCTACAATCTCAGGACATTTGCCATTTTTAATATTTTTGGTCAGGACACAACTGCCCAAAGAGGGACTGTCCCTCGCAAAGTGGGACAGGTGGTAACCCTACAAGCTATTCTCCCATGTTAACAATCACCCTTTTCATATACCATAAGTTATAGTCCCATAACTAATCGTTTACATCAGTATCTCCTGAAGACAATGGCCTGAATTAATATCTTACCTTCCCGGCACGACTATCCCGAAAACCTTTCTTGACCATTTTATCTTAGGTTACGCTACTACCCGAAAACGGTTCCCCTAGGTTTTATATATAAAGACAGAACACAACAGGTAGTCTGGTGTGTTAATTGCTCATTATAGGGATCACCTGTGCGGTATGAAAGGTACAACATACTAAATGAAATCAGAGCTTAATCTAACCTGTCTGTGATAACTGTCAACTTTGGCTATTTAACACATTTGGAATAACTTAATCACATTTAACAGTTTGGGGGGGACTCTTTAACAAATGAAATAGTCACTGATCTCTTGCTAACCGCATGTTTGAAAACCAAGAACCCTCCCTAGAAATTTCAGTTTTGTATTCAAATGTTCTATTCCTCAATACACTTAATTTATAAAAATGTATGCATTTATCGAAAATTACCCCTCTACACTTAAAAAGTACACTACATTTTCAATTTCTGTTGCTTAAATTGTGAAAATCTATTTTAGGAGGGTGATCCTATTTCTAAGCATGGTGTGTAAAGATATGGGCTGTAGGCATTACTTTAGACAGATAGAAATACCATGGTTCATAGAACACAGAATATTTACAAGAGAAGAAAAAATATTCAGTTGGGTAGATATAGTATGCCTGGCTGTAACCCTGCTCACAATAACCAGAAATTAAGTGAATATAAAATTACAAACATTTCAACAGAGGCTGTTTAGGTTGTTATCAATAACTGTTAACTCATATTCTTAAGGTAGATGAGCTGCAATTAGCCATAAAACAAACTGAATTCATTTTGTGTGTATGTCTGCGTCTGTATGTATACATGTGTTTATACCCCTAAACGGGAAAAGCCGAAAGACACAACAACACACATATATATATATATATATATATATATATATACACACACACACACACACACTAACATATATATATATATATATATATATATATATATATATATATATATATACAGAGAGAGAGATAGATATCTCCATATATTGTATGGACTATGGTCACTCTTTAGCTATGTCCTTGCTTTGTGTTGTGCTCAGCCAGGTCCCTCTCAGTATTATCTTCATAGTCACATGACCTTACAAAACAAATGGAAGTGTGCACATAGTATTATCTGCAGTCTGTAGCTATAGCCCCAGTTTCTCTTACCCTAATTGCAGAAATCATATTCACAGCTCTTTACTGTGTCCAGAATGAGTAGAATATTAATGATTAGATCAGAAGTACACAAAAGATGTGTTATGATCTTGGGTCTTATTTTAAGTAGTTCCTATGGTATATAGACAAAATCAGGCGATGAAAGGACAGAAATCAAATGTGTTCATCAGTGTTTGGGGGGTAGGGAGGTACATAACCCACAAAGGCACTGTAAAATGCTTTCACTACAAAAGAAGTAAGGCATAGAACATTGTTGATTTACTAATTCCTTTACATTTACGCATTAACTATTTCCACAACCTTTGGGACAAATGTCCTGGCAAACAGGAAGAATAAAACAAGACCTAGGCTTAGAGGAAATGACAGTTCATTCTCAGGACACACATTCACGTAACAAAACTCATACACATGTCTAGGGACAACTATACATTCCAAGTAATATTTGCCAGCAGATTTGTTTAAGTGTGAGAAGAAACAGGGAACACTAGGGAAAAAACTTTCACCTTTAAGGAGCACATTCAAATTTCACAAAGAGGGGTCTACAGGTAAGAATTAAAACAAGGGTGCATACCTGGTGAAACAGTACTGATAACCATCGAGTTACATGGACACACTTTTTCCTGTGCAACACTTCTCATCCTTTTAATTAGAGACATTTCATCTTATTGTTGGCAAACTTCCTGCCAGAGTCTAACACACAATTGCCCATAGACATACAGTTAGAAGAAAAGTATTTGACCTCACATTGACACAATGAAAACATATCAGACAGGAGTCATATACATGGACTACATGAAAAGAGATATGATGGAGGTCTCAGATTATGTGGCACAGGCAGGTACGACCCTAGACCTGAGCAGCATCCTACCATTACCCAGAATGATACCACGGTACAAGCAAAAAATGATTGACTAACAATTGACTAAGTTTCTGGTGTCATTCTAAGGGGATCCAGTATCTGTCTGCTTGGGTTGAAATGACTGACAGACCTCAATGCTTTGCCAGAGATGGCCTTCACCTGTCACCTCTGAGTTACTGGGTACTGACTAAGGCTCTTGCCACTTCTATAGCGCCTTTTTTAGGTGATGTTCCAAACACCAAACTACCACCATAACAGCTATAAATAAGTGCAATCTGAGGGCCATGCTGCTCAATGCTAGAAGTCTAAATCTCAAGATGCACTCGCTCGAAGCACTCCTCAAAATGGACAACATTGACATTTGTACTGTAACGGAGACCTAGTTTGAAGCAGCAGAAAGCACCCCTGCGCTACCAGGCTATAACTCGTTCCACACCTTTCAGCCCCAGAACATGAACCTCAGCTCCAAAGGTGGCAGCATTTCCATATTCATAAAGGATATGCACACCTCCAAATTGGTAGCTCAGCATAACGCATCTGAGATACTTCAGGTACAATTAACGTTTTGTAAGATGGCGATTCAGGTTGTAGCCTGCTATAGGTCCCCAACTATGTCCCAAGACTCTAACTCCACGTTCCTAAGCATCCTGGAATCTGTTAGGGTCCAACCCATCACTCTCATACTGGGCGACTTCAACTACCTCTCCATCAACTGGGAAAACTACTCATGCACAAATACACTGGCCAAACATTCATCAATTCCAATGCCCTGGACCAGCACATTCTTACCCCCACTAGAGGAAGCAACATCCTTGAACTGGTTATTACTAACATGGGCAACCATTGTTCTACACCAATAGTCCATTCCTCTCTGGTTAGATCCATCCACAAACTAATCACCATGAAAATCCACATCTCACCCACACCCCCCACAAAAGTAACCACCATGAAAAATTTCTCCAAAGCGGACTTTGGGTTCCTACAAACAGAGGTGGCTAACTTCACAGCACCCATGCCAATGTAAAATAGTTGCATGACTGCCAAATCATGCACCAATGCACTGTACGAATATGTACATAAATGCATGGGACCAGCCATACCCAAAAGAACCAAGATGTTCTCCTCCAAAAATAGGAAGCCAATCTGGTGGTCCCTTGCCATTAATAAACTCTACAACAGAAGGAAGAAACTATTGCAGAAAAAGGTGAAGTCCCAAGACTGGGAAAAAACTCCCTTATTAGCCTCAACAAAAAGTTGAGATCCCTCATCAAAACCTCTAAAGCCAGCTATGAAGGCAGAATTGTGGCAGACACTAAAAACAACCACAAAGCTTTCTATAGTTATATCAAGAATCTCTGCAGCAATACCCAGATTTGTTCTGAGCTACTGCCCAAAGGTACCTCCCTGTACTGAGTCAATAGATATTGCCAACATACTGGCTGACAGATTCAGTGCCAACTTTATCCCTCTCTACCCCCAATGGACCATTTACGATACCAGAAGAATGCCAGGCACCAAGCATTACTGCAGCACAGGTTAAAGCTGCATTGTCCAAGGCCAAGAATACAGCTTTCATGGGACTAGACAAAATCCCTGGCTGTGTTCTACATGAACTGCAAAGTGCACTGGCACCTCATCTGTGTGCTTTGTTCACTCACAGCCTCACCTCAGGCTTTCTCTCTACTGAATGGCACACTGATACAATCATCCCTTTCCATAAAGGGGGAGCGACTAGAGACCCTGGGAATTATCATCCCATTAGCCTGATGATTCTGATAGGTAAGGCTATGGAGCACATCATCATGGACCTAATTAACAAAGATATAGGGAATATCTAAACTCGAGATCCAAACACAATTTGGTTTTGTGAAAGGTAGATCATGCCTGCTCAACCTGGTTGCCTTCTTTGAGGCAGTCACCAAAGCTGTGGATGAGGTTAAGGCAGTTCATACAGCCAACCTTGATCTGGCCAAGGCCTTTGATACCATTCCTCACTCGGGAATTATTGATAAACTCACCAAACTAGGCATCAACTGCTATATCATTAGGTGGGTTGCAAACTGGCTCACAGATAGAACCCACAGCATGAAAGTAGCAGACTCCAAGTCAGACTGCTGACCAGTCATGAGTGGAGTCCCACAGGGATTGGTCCTGGGACCTCTCTTGTTTGTCATCTACTTCTCAGAAGTCCAGGCCAACACAAAGGAACTCTGGCTGACCAACTTTGCAGATGACTGCAAACTGGGAGCCATTATTAACTCCCCAAATGATGCAGACATGCTACAGAAAGGCCTCACTGAGACAAATGACTGGTGTCAAAACCATGGCCTTAAGCTTAATGCCAAAAAATGTGTTGTCATCCCCTCTGGGAAAAACTCAGTTCCCACTAATTACCACATCGATGGGAGTCCATTGACGGCATTATAACAGATCTGGGGACGCAGGTTGACAGCAACCTCTCATTCAACTACCACATTGCCAGTGTAGTCAGAAAGTCCTTCTATGTGGCACATCTCATTACCAAGGGTTTTGTATCCAGGAAGAAAGACATCATCATCTCTCTCTACTCTTCCCTCATTAGACAAGTCAAGTATAATGCCCTATTTGGCATGTACCTCACTAGACACCTGCAACAGCTGGAGAGGCCACAAAACATACCTCACAAAGAGGATCCTAGGCCTTAAACACATGTCCTACATGGATAGACTCAAAAAACTCCAGATATTCTGTGTGACAATTTCTACTAAGAGGTGATGCCTGCTTGACTTACAAAGTCATGTCTGACCCTGCTCTGTTAGAAATGCTACATCTAAAGAAATCCCAATTCCTCCGCACCATACACTCCAGTGACCTCAACCTCATTATCACAATCAATAGAACATGCTGGAGTGACAGGTTCATAATCCAGTGACTGCCCATGCTCTGGAAAAAACTTCCCATATACGTCAAGCAGAGCACCTTTCTGGCCCTCTTCAAGAGAAATCTTGATGAGTGGCTGGGAAATAGAAAGTTCACCTCGGGGAACACTCCAGTGGCTCTACTTGATAGAGGCACTGGTAACTAATGTCAGGCAGCACAATGCCAGGGCACATCTATGGGCTGGGCTTGTAAGGGCCCCAGGGCCATTAGCCTAGTACACACCTATAAACTTATGAACAAGTCCATTTACAAAAGTACAGGTTGTTGGCACTGAAATAATCCTGGACCCTTCAGGAAGAACCTGCACTGCCTCCTTATAACCTTGCTAAATTGTGATGTCTAATTTCATCTTCTGTGACATTTTTTTAAAATCCGCTCTTGCCATCGTGTGTGTGTGTGTGTGTGTGTGTGTGTGTGTGTGTGTGTGTGTGTGTGTGTGTGTGTGGCTGATAGGTAATGCCAACATAAACTTCCATGTACAGTGCTACAGCCTGTTAGGAGGTGCATTTACAGATAACAACGTCACACTTCCTCATACCATGTTACAATTTATGATGTAGTAAAGTGAGCATGAAAAAACAACTGTCATTTATACAACAGAAATAATGAATAGTTTTGTCAGGTTATCATACACCTGGATGAAAGCCAGCAGTACAAATGCTTAGGTGGATAAGTAACATAATCAGTGTCATTATGTTACCAAAGTATCACAAAGGAAGGCAACTTTTGCAGACAACAAGAATATTTCACATTTCACTTCAAAAAAATAATCAGGGCTGTGAACTAGTAGGTAAATAGCACCACACCAGTTGTCACTTCAGGATTAAGAATGACAGCTATTCTTTATACATTTAAAGAACTTTCTTTTCAGATGCCTTTCTGTATCCTTTCTTGG